>NC_134490.1:78452791-78500291 GCF_040206685.1 Ascaphus truei | reverse complement strand
TGTACTGTCATGAACTTTAACATGATAACTGAGGCCTGTAGAGTCTGAGATGCAACTCTTGTTTTTATTTGCAATTTCTCTGAGCATTGCACGGTCTGACCTTGGGGTGAATTTGCTGGGACGTCCACTCCTGGGAAGATTGGCAATTGTCTTGAATGTTTTCCACTTTTGAATAATCTTTCTCACTGAAGAATGATGGACTTTAAATTGTTTGTAAATGGCCTTATAACCCTTCCTAGATTGATGGGCACAACAATTGCTTCTCTAAGATCATTGCTGATGTCTTTCCTCCTTGACATTGTGTTAACACACACTTGAATGCTCCAGACCAGCAAACTGCTAAAACTTCAGCTTTTATAGAGGTGGTCACACTTGCTGATGAACAATTAATCGATGGCATTTGATTAGCAGCACCTGTCTGCTACTTAGCAGCTTAATTCCTATGGAAGCAGTAAGGGTGTACTTAGTTTTTCACACATAGCTGCTCCATTTGGGCTTTATTTTTGTTAAATAAATCATTACACGGTGTAATATGTAATGTGTTGTTGTTCATCTGAGGTTGTATTTACCTAATTTTTAGACCTGCTAAGGAACAGATGATTGTTATTATTATGTCCTGATATGTAAAACCATGGAATTCAAAGAGGGTGTACTTTCTTTTTCACATGACTATATATAGCATATAAAAAGATCACTTGCGAGCACATTCACATTTCTTAGACAGGTCTGCAACCCTGCCCTCAACTATTATCACCTAGCATACAGTGCTTACACTGCAGCAAGGGATTCTGGGAAATAACTGTAAATGAGCACACCTTTTGCCTGAAATCCATTTTTACATGGAACCCTTATAAGCTAATGCTCACTGTTAACACAGCTATTAAGCACAGCATGGGAATCAGATGCAAAGTCAGAGAAACCCCTCACAGACATGTTTCGATCTTAATGGGTCTCATCAGTGTGGGGTTGGTCGTACTGACTTTGCAATTTTCAAGGCTGTAGGATTTACCATACACATTTTACACACGTGATCTTTTTATTTGTTATATGCTATACAGTGGAGGTTTCTTGACGCCTTTTTCACACACCATAACTTAAAGTGTATGTTAAATCCTACAGCCTTGGAAATTGCAGAGGTATCCCCCATGCCGCCCTCCATGCTGTCACCCTTTTTCCAATAAATTGTTTTGAACCATTCGGGTTTGTGCACAGCCCTATTTTTGCCCGCTGTGCTCCGTTTTTTCCCACATCTGGATTGTCCTATTATTCTGAGCTTGCATGGCCAGCAGGGAACAAGCCAACCAGAATACGTTCTGTTAGAACTGTGTGTGCAGGCCAGGGTAAGGCTTCTTTAGAAATAAGAGGACGCTTTGTGCAGCAAACAATGAACAAAGGTTTAGAATAGAAAGCACTATCAGAAACATTTATTACATTTTAACGCCAGTGGGGGAAAAAAAAGACTTAAAAAAACTCACGAGGTGAGACAGCGCATTCAAAATATTACATTTGTGAAAGCGTAGAAATAATATCAATGAGTCAAGGGTTCAAAGTATCAACGTGAGTTTATTGCACCAAGGTACAACTGAGAGAGAATTCAAAATGAACTCAGGCCTCTGAAAACATATTGCTTGGTATCACATTTTTATACATTTCTAACTGAGTAATACGCCCCTTAAGGGGGCTGGCTTAGAGATAAAAACAATATGATGACTTATACAAAAATCCTTATACATACATGAATATGCTTCGTAAGCTATATCTTATCCTATATATTTCACTGCAATGTGGGCCTCTTAACCTCCTGTCTTAAGGAGTAACCCTGTCAGCCCTCTGGGTGTATCTGTCAGATAAGAGAGGCGAAGGTCAGCAAAAAATGTGTAAGGCTTTGGTCCCGCTGCGTCCGGCGGCGCGAGCGGCCGCGTACGCTTTCCTAACAGCAGGGGTAACCTTCCGAGCCGGTCCCAGTCCCCCCGCGCTGCACGGCTCACAACGCGCTGTGACGCGTAAGCCGCCAGGTGATGCAAGAAATTTGAGATCCCGAGCGGGGACGCGTCACGTGGTGTGCTGATGAGCCAATCAGCGCTGGGGGCGGGAGATGTCAGAGAGCTTCCTACACAAGGTAGGGGGGGTGGTATGTGTGTTTGTGTCCAGAGGGATCAGCACAGAGAGGAGGGCATTTGTGGGGGGGAGCTGCTTACCTTCCAGCATACAGCCGGCAGCAGCTCCCTCCTGCAGCCCGGGAGACCGACCCCCGCTGCAGCCATCCGCTGGAGGGGGGAGGGGGGGGGGATCGGACGGGAGCAGCAGAGGGCATGTGGAGGGAGGAGGGGGAGTAGAACGGAGAGCAGCAGAGGGCATGTGGGGGGTCCCTCCGCTCAAACCACGCCCCTCGGCCGCCGCTCCCCACAGACCGCATATATCGGTCAAGTGCCTCTCCACGCGCCGCCTGTCTGCAGTGCGGGTGCGTGGTCTGAGGCAGCGGGGCCTTAGCCTAAGGCAGGAAAAACTCTTACGAATGCAATTATTTCAATTTCATGACTAGTTAGAAATGATACAAGAGCTTGATACAGCCAGGAGCGATGCTCTGCAGCATATCAAACATTCACAAATAAACAGATATACATACAAGCAAACACTCAAAATGGCTGCTGCACCAAAATGGTGGTGATGATAGTCTGTCTTCATATAGCCTGAGCCACACACATTATCTCAATCTTCACTCATTACTCTCACACGCATCTGACACTGATGCAAAATGTATGTAAAAAATGTACTGTATGTGCAATATCAACTTTAAAAAAAATACTTTTTTTTTTTAATTACACTATTTACACTATAGCGTTTACTATTTGTTCTGTGGACAGATTTTCATTCCTTTTGTTCATTGTGTCTGTATCCACACTTTCTTCAACAGAGCAACAGAAAAAATTCTGGCACCATTTCTGTTTGAATAAATTAATGTTATACAAAATTGGATTGAGAATTGAGTTGCAAAACGTAAAAGTCGCCACCCAGAAGATAAGGGATGATGGGATTGTAAACTCTTCGTCAAGGTTCTGAACGAGAAGCAGCAGAACAATAATGAACACAGGAGTCCACATGATAAAAAAAGAAATCATTAGGATGAACAGGGTTCGGAATATTTTGAAGTCCCTTTGGGAGACTCTCACTTGATGGTTTTCTGAATACGCTGTACTGGTTATCAAACTTTCCCTCGTCTTCTTTGTGATCTGTGAATACAAAAATAAATACTTAATTTATTACACGCTGTACTATTTGGAAAAATATTATTCTACTACGGAAAACAGGAAGGGGAAAGAGAGGGCAGTTTTTGTAGGCTTCCTATTAGTTTGCTGTCTTTGTGTTGCAAGGATATCAAAACATCACAAAGCACATGACAAAACATTGTAGATTTTTCAGTTGGTAATATTGGCTTGTAGGTTGTTATATCACAATATCTCACCAAGGCAGGGTTCTTAACTTTGTGTTAAAGGAATAAGGGGCTTATGCTATATCCACCAAAGTGGCCAATTGAGCTGTTTCCGGACGAAATTCATTGTTGAAGTCAATAGTGGGATTCAGGAGACATAGAATGCGCCTCTAAGGGAGACGTCTGTAAGTAATTAAAATGCATAACCTCTGTAAAACTGCCAATTGCCTTTTCAATATTTTGGTAAAATTGCACCAGGGTAGAATAAAATAGAGATAAACCTTTATTGAAAATGGTGGCAGTCACAAATGGCTGCTATGAATTGCATGTTTAATTGTAATGCACAAGGACCCCACTCTACAGGTAGGGCCTGCGAAGGGTGGAGGGGGGAGCGAGGGGAGGAGCAGAGGGGTCCCTGAAGAACTACAAGAAAAGTAAGAATACATTCAGTTTGGAGGCCAACAATGTATGGTTGTGGGAAACAAAATCTCAATACAAATAGTAATAAAAAAAATAATCTGAATTGCTGCGTGAGGTTACTTTTACCTTAAAGATCTTGGTATAGCTGATCACAACGCTTAACCCCGGTACCAAAAAATCCAAACTGATAAATGATAAGTCCCATATGATTTCTTCGGCAACAGTGGGCCAGACCAAAGTGCAAATCTTCACATCCTGTGAGCAAAGATGAGAAAATGAATGTGTCAGATAGTGTTACTATGTTATTGGATTGTATGAATATACATTGTTTCTTCAAACAAATAATAACGTATGTGTTAAAGCAGATCCCTAGAAAAAAAAAAACAACTAATATGCATGCAGTTTTCATGACAAAAATGGTCTGTTTGTGATATACAGTATAATACAGTTTCTATCTCACTTTTTCCCCCACTTTTTTTTGGTGATATTGCCATTTGCCATTCTTGCTCTTTAACCCTTAGAGTGCCCGTATGACATACCTGGTACATCATGGGCACTTACTTGCACGTTTTCTAGGGGGACTCCTCCAACTCCTCCAATGGGGGGGCCAGTCCGATCGAAACAGAAGTGGAGATCCCTTCCATTTCCACCATTCATGCACCAGCCACGTCGTGTGATCCCTCCAGGAGTGATTACATGGCGCGGAAATGCTTGGGGTCTGGTGGAACTCATTGATTAATGAACAGGCCCCAGTATGTGACAATTCCTTTGTGTTTTTTCCTATACAGAAGACTCCAATAATGTTGGTGAGTGTAACAGGGACTTATCACTGTTTGAGAGAAACTGCGTCTAAATCCATCAGCTGGCTGGTTAATTGCACACAGGAAATCAACCAGACTCCACCTAGCTGATTTGGATTCTGAGAAAAGCCTGATGTGAGAAACAAGAGAGAGATTCCTTGGCTGACAGGAGAGCAGAGAAGCCTGCACACAGACACTGTCTGGAGCACAAAGGCTGTGCTGAGATCAAAAAATCCAGACACCCAGACACCTATATTTCCTGGACACAGAGGACCCAGGAGCCTGACATGGAGGGCCACCTGCTTAAGGTACCTCCTGAGACTTTGGGGTGATAGGCTGGTAATGGGAATATTCATCCAGTCCTGCAGATAGGGTCTGGGGAAGTAAGTTAGCCCTTACAAAGGGATAGGGGTTTGTTATTTTGTTGTTTTTTGTATGTTTTGCCCTGGTAAAGGAACAGGCCCAATAAAGCCAAAACATAATTGCACCCAAATCGGTCTCCATTATATGTACCTCTGCACACATCTCTTACAGTGGGGCTTGGGGTAGTTATTTGTTCCTGAACCTGACCACTCTGTCGTTTTATACTCTAGGAAAGTGACCTATTTACTAAGCAGTGCTACTGCATGAAATACCTACAGTCAGCTCTGCGTAAATATGACCACTTATGGCCCATTCAGATGAATGGTCTGAAAGATGTCTTCTGGCACCGGAAAGTGTCCTATGACAGCATCACTTAGTAAATATGAGCCTTAATACTTGGCTGTTACGTGTTTAATCACACGTCAGATAAAGACATTGGCCCATATGTCCTAATCAGTGCTATACGAGAAGATGGTTTGTGATCCTTTGCACAGACCTCCATTTTAGTATTGGCTATACGTGAAGATGCCTTCTGGCGCTGTAAGACACCTTATGGCCTATTAATTTGAACTGGCCCTAAGTTGTCTTATGGCATAGCCCTGCTTAGTAAATATGGGCCTTTGTAAATAAGTATAATGAAAAAATGAGGCAGGGTTACATCAATCTTTCCATAGGTTTTAATCACAGCCCTATGAAAAAGAACTGTGACACAGGTGTCTTTCCCTGCATAGAATCCCAAATAGAAATACATCGTTTGGTGACACAAAATCTCAAGATCCTCGTGGCGAGTATTTATTTTTATTGAAAGTTGCGAACAAAAATCAACAGATTTC
Source organism: Ascaphus truei (assembly GCF_040206685.1). Taxonomy (NCBI): domain Eukaryota; kingdom Metazoa; phylum Chordata; class Amphibia; order Anura; family Ascaphidae; genus Ascaphus; species Ascaphus truei. The sequence continues at coordinate 78,494,445 of NC_134490.1, read as the reverse complement.
AAATGAGTCATTGGGATTCTTTGCATCAGTAAAACCAATGTATATATGTACAGGTGGTGCAACTTGTTGAAAAACAAATACACATTTTGAACAAGAGAAGCCATTAGCTCCGTGTGACTTGGCACAATGACTCTTCTCTTTATCTGTAACTGCAACTCAACACGATACTTTGCCTATCACTTCCCGATAGTTACCACTCACATCATCTAAGATACATCAGTTTGTGTTGCCACTCTTCCAGCATTGTGTTTTGGAGAATGGGAGGCGTTATCCATGAATAGAAGGCGGTGATCAGATGGTTATGATCTCCATGACTGCATAGGTTAATGTTACTCGAACGATTGGACTGTTTTGTCCATCTCCATAGAATAGAGCAGTCATGATGGAGATATACTGCCACGGTTATAAATCAAGATCAAGTCCACCAGCCGGGAAAACGTGTAGACATCAGGAGAAGATAGATAGCAGCACTCCATTGGTCTTATGCAAAAAATATACATAATGTCAACCTCTTGACAAAGGTCCATGGTTGGACCAAAACGTTGATCTTTTTGAATAAAGGGTGTATAATTTTTGCATAAGACTGCTATCTTTATTTTCCTGGACTGTTTTATCAGACACCTGGATTATGAAAGTGAAGCTATTCTCAATACTCATTTGCAGACAATTCCACATTTGGCTCCTGAAGTGAAATGGGTAATTACTTTGAAAGCTCACATAAATTAAGTTACAGTTTTCAAAATGTGAGTTAATTACGGGAACTAGGGGGGGAGCAACGGCCTGGAGGGATCACTGACACTAAACTGCTCAATTTGCTCAAATTGTGTCTAATATTAATAAAGAACACATACTGTCAGGGGCAGATTCATTCAAGTCAATGGGAGTTGGAGCAGCAACCCCTTCCAGAAGCCTGCGTTTTTAACTCATATATTGTTACTATTCTGCTATTTCAGATTCAAATCAATCCTTCAGTCAGTGTAACTCAGCAGCTACAATGTATTCTTATATTACTAAGGTAACATTATCTATTGTTACAGTTTACAGATGAAACTGCTGGGAATATTGACAACAAATGATCACAAACAGGAAAGTGGTGCAAAGATCTTGCACTGCTGGGGAAGTGTGCTAAAACCTGCTACACAAATCAAAGGATGTACAGTATATTAAAGTGGCATTAAGAGTTGCATTTTAAAATAAAAAAGGCCGCAAGTATTATATAATACTACATAACTGATTTATTTAAATAAATAAAATCACATGTAGAATATTGCATGAATTACTCCTTTTAATCCACCATAACCTTGTGTCTGATTAATGTGGATTGTTTTTAAGAACCCACGGTATCTTCAAGTTGCACAGCATTCTTTCTTTTGGCAATGCTTGGTGATGGTTTTCTTGGGCGCAGGGTGTTGATCCAGGAAATATTTGGAAATCAAATGAAAAAATACAATAGTGTAATATGGTCTACCACTATACAGATCTTTGTTAATCTGTAGAGTTTGAACTCACAATATAACTATTTTCTGTGTGATAGTGCCCCAATCGGCACTATTGCAGTTTAATGAATAACACCCTCCCCATGATTTAAATGAATTTTCTCTGAGCATCTCAAAGGGTATCCCACTAACAAGGAATGGATTATTGCAGTCATATAATGCATGAGAAATAAGGTATAGGTTATTCTGAAAAAAGTACATTTTTAATATACACATTCAGACACGTATGTCTTCATTTCAGTGAGTACATGTGTATATAGTGACCGATCATAAAATGACAAACAACGTGTCTTTACACATAGAACTGTATTCAGCAGTTAATAAGATATTTCTCTTATAGGATATGAAATATCCATTAACATTTTAGTATGTTAGATTCGTGCTGATGAACATTTCTATGTATATATTTTGTAACCAGGGACTCACATGAGGTTTAACTGTACTCAGAGCCAGTGACTCTCACCCTCATGCAGATCCCAAATCCTCCCCTGTGCAGTAAAGTGAGAATGTATTACAGAGCACAGATTAAGATCGCAGTTTTACTTGGATTTTACTGTACTTATTTTTTTACAATTGGAGCTGGTGGTCAAAGCTTGGCAAACATGGACTTAACTTTTCCTAAGCATGCGGCCATAGTAAGCGCGACGGCACGAGTGACGGCGCCACACACAAAAGCCTGTAAGACAATGCGCACGGCCATACATAGATTACACATGTACGAGCGCAACGGCGCAACCAATTGGTTGCGAGACAAAATCTTTTGATTTTGTGTAGCGACGGACGGGTCTGGTGTATGGTTCAGCCAATGAGGGCGAACCACTCACGGGACATCATGGGCACGCCCCCAAACATTGAATTGGAGCTGCTCTTTATCGCGTCTCCTCCTCCAGACCCCTCAGGGCACGGATCGTTTTTGCAGAAGGCGCGTGTGATGTCACGTGCTCAGTCGCATGAGTGCGCTCACCCGCTATGTACAAGCCCTAATTCAGCATCAGCATGGTGCCGCAACTTACAAGAAAACTCTCACAATATATAGAATTGAGGCTTCCTTATAATTCACTGCAACGTGTATAATTTTTTATTGTCTCTCTGAAAGAAAATCCCTCAGCTCAGTAGAAGCCAATGGAAGATGAAGAGACTGCTGTATTTTCCTATGCAATCTCCCCAAAATTAGTTCAGATGTTGGTCTGTATGTATGCCCTGGAGGACCAAACGGCTCTGATATCAAAGCTGCAGTCAATCTGTACCCCTTCAGTCTAACATCTGCGTAGCCCCAGAGGAGCACAGCCTTTGGCGCAGCCAAAGGGTGTGAGCCATTTGCTGCCGTTCGCTGATGTTTGTTGGTGTTAAAATTGCGGTATTTCAATCGGAAACTCTCCAGCCCTTTTATCCCCTGCACCCAATTTTCCAACTATCTGTCCATGAAATGTCTGTGACTGACTGTATAACCTCTGTTCTTTTAATATAACCCTGTATTGTTATAACTCTGTGCCCAGGACATACTTGAAAACAAGAGGTAACTCTCACTGTATTACTTCCTGGTAAAACATTTTTTTTATAAATAAAATGTATATTAGACATTCACAAAAGAACAGCCAACATGACAAACAATGAAGGACAAAAGTGGGTAGACAATTTTAGTAAATTAGATCATAAACAGATCACATATATGGAACCCCAAGGCAGCTTTTGCAGTCTATTCATATTGTCTTAATGGTTGGAAACCATTCATACCATGATAATAAGAACAAAATTGGATCATTTTATTTAAATTCTATGTAAAGTCAGAGGGTGAACAATGAAAGAAAGCGTCAGTGAGTGGAGAACTTACCATGTCATTCACTCTCTGCGTCACCACTTTGAAGAATATACACATGGGAAGAGCAGTTATGGCAGAGAAGATCCAAATGCCCAGAAGTCCCCCTGCCACCACTTTAACATTGCAAGTGGTAGCCGGAGTCACCTTCATGATACAGATCATCCTCTCCAGGCTGACGGCCGCAAGGGAGATAATGGTGACACAACCACTCAGGCAGATGACGTAGACGAGCATGTGGCAGAAGAAGTCCCCCAGAATCCAAGCTTCGGCCCAGCGGATAACCAAGATGAAAGGGATCATGCTTATAAATAGCAGATCGGCGCAGAAGAGGTTCAACACAAAGCAATTGGCGCTTACTAGCCGTTTCTTCGTGGCCAGCAAGATGATGGCACAGATATTTGTGAGCAATGAAAACACAAAGACCAAGGACAATACTAATGTTTCCACCACGGTCACTGCCACCTTGTTACTAGCCTTGAAATCTGAGAAAAATGTAAATAATGTTCTGTTTCCATATATTACAGCCTGGGGAGAGGTAACCAGATGATCCATTATAACTACAAAAAAGCTATAAGTGGCAGTGCCAAGGGATTAATATTATCCATATCAAGTTGCTGCAAAGGAAGACAGTGCTAAATATTCCTCAGCCGATCAGTTCCTTTTACTGCATAGAAAAACAAACTGCACTTTGGTGATGTGAGCAGCGGATCAAATGATCTTGTAGGTATCTGCACCCACCTCATTAAGTGAAAGTCAGTGTGGTTTCATCAGATGTAGATGCGTCCTCTGTGCTCTGAAACAAGGAAGTAACACACACAGTATTCTTGTAAATATCCACCCATAAAAATAAGATGAGGGTGTTGTGTTTTATGATCCACGGATTTAAAATACAGAATAAAAATAGATCCGTTTCATTGTGTTGTGCTGCATGAAATATTTGCAAAGTGTCTCGTAAATTCACCTTTTTGCTCCACATTTTAAAATGCAGGGATGTTTTGCTGCCCAGTACATGATGATCATAAATACAACATGATATTTGGATGTAAGGGATGTTTTAAAGGGGGCAGGCTCCCCTAAATCCAAAGTGAGCCAGTGGCATATTTATTAAGTTAACTGTAAGGAACGCACTCAATTTTAAGGAAATCAGACAAGTAGCTATACTGTATAGGCATTTTTTTTAAACGAATCTCCGTAGTAACCAAATGCTTTGGAAGGCGTTTACCAAGTTAATCTCATCTGTTTTGTTATGAGCCTTTTGGTAAACAGTTGTATATGCCAGGAGATTGTAAATCTGACTCATTCCATTGCTGTTTTGTTTGGCTAACTGATAGCAGCATGATACATTTAAAGAGGTAAAGGCAAAACTCAATAATTTCCAGGTAACATTTGGAATTAGGTAGAAAAAATGAATGGTCACTACTCCCTTGTACCGACACAAGCTTGGTAGATTAAAAAATAAATTTTATTACAAAAAAAGACTGGACATCATGGATAAGACCACTCTGACGCGTTTCATCCCGACATGGGACTTTATCAAAGTAATTTGGAATTAAGTAAAACTGAAGGAAATAGAAACAAACTCATTTCTACACAAGGAGGATTTTTTTTTAAAGGAACCTGAGTATATTGGTACATTTGTTAAAACAATTAAACATGTACAACATTTTTTTGCCCACTTTGTGGGACTGCCCCTTTAAATGGGATTTAATTTTGTTGACCCTTTCTCTGCTGGAATTGCTTTACATTTAGTATATGTTAAAATACATGAAAACATTCAACAAATATATGGAAAAGGCATCTATCACATAGATAATACTAGTAATGTATATTTAAGTCTAAATATAAATGTCCTAAGTGTCATCATTTGTATAATTCATTTTGCTTCCCACTTCCTATTTAAAAGGAATTTCCCCAAATCTTCATCCTTCTACATTACACAGCTTAGCCAAATGCGTGTGCAAAGCAAGAAAGCCCCGTAAGGAAGGGTGTTTTATATTTAATCCCTTGGTTCTTGGTTGCTGGCTTTGGATTGAGAAGATGGTAGTAGGCTAGAATCCAGACCAACTGTAAATCACAAACAAAATCCCATCTACTAGACATCTAACCGCGGAGACACCAAAAAATGCAAAAGGGAAATTCATTTCAGAAGGGCTTTTTCAACTAATGTCAGTTTTAAGGCATGAAGCTTGTATGTTAATAAGATTTGCTATTATAACATGACTTACCCATGCCTCGAGCTGCACCCCTCTCCCATTCCCAATAAAAACACCATTCAACTTCTTGGGAGAAATTAACGGCCACAGATTTATTTATTACAACAGATAAATATCTCATATTTATTCCCAACTAGGGACCCAGTCAAATTGCTTCGCTCTCACCTACCGGAGGTTGAGGGATACCCTAGCCCATGCTCATTTTGCTATTCAGTACCTTAGTCTGAATGCACGCAGACCCCATGAGAAGGACACTACCACACCAGCCAAACCTAGTCAGGAATGGTACTGCCTTCTACAAATTCCATCTGAAGGTCACCACCATTCTGGTCACAAAACAGCCTGGAAAAGTACCGCCTTCCCCAACTAAAATACTTCCGAGGTCTGCGATCTCCCTCCAGGAGCCAATACTGATTGAGTCCCCCTCCCAGAGTAACATTACTCCCGCCACAAGCAAGGTAATTGAAAAGGCCTTAAACTGGCGTTGCGAGCCATCATTTGCCGTGCTGCCTTTTACAGTGTGTCTTGCCAAGCTAAAATCAGGATATTGTTCCTGATATCTGATAAATTCACCTCATCCTCCTAAAAAAGACCTTTTAGCCTACCTCATGCCTTACTGCAATTCCCCCTAAATCCAGCCGAATGCCGCCGTAGCCTTATTTATCTTCCTTCTAGATCTGTCTACTGCTGCGTTGTGTCTGGCCCCACACCGGTGCAACCTAGGAGACACCTCTGACCAGACTATCATCACATGTCCAAATCTTGTCACTATCTGCCCTATGTTCCGCTGCATGCTCCGCATTAAATCTAATGATTGAACCGATGCCAAATCCCAACCCCACATGCAGCAAAATGATATCAGATGGGGCACTACCCCTTTCTTTACGCAATCAGAAATCACCCTACATGTTGATCAATGGGTTTAGAAAAACATTTAAACCAAAGGCAGGATATCAGTTAGTTAGAGAAGAGTTTTGGAGGGAGAGTTCAGAAAGACCTGTTGGAATTCCAACAGACATCATTTAAGGTAATTATGATCATAATTCTTGTGCACTTGTAAATCTGCATATATCTGTGTTTTATATCAATGTATTGGTAGATAGGATGAACTGTATTGTATTGATTTTTTAGGCCTGTAATAAGTACAAACCTCATAAGGAAGTATAATTAGTACAACTGTGTAATTGTTATATTTTGTTGCTGTTCTAATACATTCCTGTTTATTTGATTGAAGACATCTCTATTGGGTCAATAACTATCAAAAACCAGGGTGTGCATGTGTGGATGTGTACTATTGGAATACACATCTTCACATCTTTTTCCTTAAGTAATAGTTTTCTCCGTATTATTATATTAATTCTTATAAGCCAGAGATACTTATAAGTACACCTATATTCTTATGTCTGGGTAAGACTAATAACTAGATTGTTGCAAAACCTCGCTCAAACTCAAGATATGTGGTGCTGTGTGCTGCCAGGGAATAGGTAGAACAGATTAGAAGTTGATGTATTGTGTCAAAGAGACACAATGCACACAGAGAATCCCTTAAATGTAGCGCACTACAAAAGAGAATAATAATATTCTTTGAAGGTCTTCACACGACTGCAAACAAACAGTTTAAAAACAAATTTATTAACATTTATATAAAGTAATTTTAAAAGAGTATTAATCCAAATTCAGAGATAATGGACACTCCTGTGAGTGCTTAGTGTATATAGCACTCTATATAGCTATCAATATGCCAGATGTATATTCAGAACCCTCAGATGAGACAATAGTAATTGGGTCCAGGGTGTAAATACACCTATTGTATATATAAATATAGGCCAAGTGATTTTGTCGAGTACTGAGGGCGAAAACTCTGGTGATAAACCAGAACCATATAATGTCGATAACAATTGCAGATGTAGTCTTCCAGATAATGTTAGCAATTCAGGTAGAGTGTATGGTATACTCTACTGTCTAGATATATAAATATCTGTTCAAGAATCCCCTTGGGTGCAGACGTCTCTGCTTATACTAACAGGGTGTGAAATACATCCCTAAATTGGAGATTGATGTGCCTTCCTGGATAGATCGATACCTATCCCACTTACATCGGATGAACAAAACATGACTTGTGAGATCAAAGCTTGTGTAATCTTATTCTGTAGAGTGATAATGACCTGAAAAATCTCATGGGGACTACATGGGCATTAAATGTCTAAAAGTGATATTTAGACTAATGCCATACTGTACTGCATTGGTGATAAAGATACTTCCCTATTGATGGAAAAGGCTCTGCCCCTAGGAATCTAGTGTTGCCAATCAGATATTCTTTATATTACACATGTATGGCTACACATATCGAAGTCAAGGAAGGGGTTAATACAGAGAACTTGGATATTCCGTCACTAGTTCTTACAACCGGATAACCAGTGTAGCGGCATCAGTAATATATGAGACCACAAGCACCTAACTAAATGAATGTTAGTGAGTGCCGTGGCGTGATAACGTATCTCTTAGCAGTGAAGCCGATACAATGATTTTATAGTGAAGTCAACGAGAGCGGTGTGCTGCTCAATCTGCGCATGCCCGGCTCCGCGGCACTTCGTCCTGTTATTCTTTCTCCGTGACACCATCCCCAATCGAGAAATTTAAGGGAGATTAACTATTCCCACACGTAAGTATGGTACCAACAATTCCCCCAAGCCCCCAATACATATAAATATACCACAAGCCCCCCAATACATATAAATACACCCCCAGGCCCCCAATACATATAAATATACCACAAGCCCCCCAATACATATAAATACACCCCCAGGCCCTCTAATACATATAAATATACCCCCAAGCCCTCAATACATATAAATATACCACAAGCCCCCCAATACATATAAATACACCCCCAGGCCCTCTAATACATATAAAAATACCCCCAAGCCCTCAATACATATAAATATACCACAAGCCCCCCAATACATATAAATATACCACGAGGCCCCCAATACATATAAATATAGCACGAGCCCCCCAATACATATAAATATACCACAAGCCCCCCAATACATATAAATATACCACAAGCCCCCCAATACATATAAATACACCCCCAGGCCCCCAATACATATAAATATACCACAAGCCCCCCAATACATATAAATACACCCCCAGGCCCTCTAATACATATAAATATACCCCCAAGCCCTCAATACATATAAATATACCACAAGCCCCCCAATACATATAAATACACCCCCAGGCCCTCTAATACATATAAAAATACCCCCAAGCCCTCAATACATATAAATATACCACAAGCCCCCCAATACATATAAATATACCACGAGGCCCCCAATACATATAAATATAGCACGAGCCCCCCAATACATATAAATATACCACAAGCCCCCCAATACATATAAATATACCACAAGCCCCCCAATACATATAAATACACTCCCAGGCACTCTAATACATATAAAAATACCCCCAAGCCCTCAATACATATAAATATACCACAAGCCCCCCAATACATATAAATACACCCCCAAGCCCCCTGATACATATAAAAATACCCCCAAGCCTCCCAATACATATAAAAATATCCCCAAGCCCCCAAAATACATATAAACATAACCCCAAGCCCCCAGATACATATAAAAATACCTTCAAGCCCCCCAATACATATAAAAATATCCCCAAGCCCCCAAATACATATAAACATACCCCCAAGCCTCCCAATACATATAAAAACTCCCCCAATACATATAAAAATACCCCCAAGCCCCCCAATACATATACAAATACACACTTACCTTGGGTCAGGGTGGGGTTCCGCTTACTGGGGGGGGCCCGGCCAGCCGGCGCTGCACATTTCCCCCAACCTGTGACCAGGCCCTGCTGCCGGTCGCGGCCGGGCCCCTGCGCTCAGCTGCCTGCATGACCTCTGTCCCACGTCACCAAGCTTCCACTGCCAACACGCTGACGTCAGCAAGCGGCGCGCTGGAAGCTGGGCCAAGCTTACTTCCGGCACGCTGATGTCAGAGCACGGTCGCGCGCCAGCAGTTGAAGCTTGGCGACGTGGGACAGAGGTCATGCAGGCAGTTGAGAGCAGGGCCTGGCCACAGGTCGGGCGAAATGTGCAGTGCCGGCTGGGCCCCCCAGCCAGCGGGCCCGGGACACCAACCCCGGCAGAACCCCCCACCACCCACCCTTTTTGGCGGCCCTGAAGAGCAGTAACGGCTAAATTGCTAGACTTTAGTGGAAAAAACAGACTGTTGCAAGCTTACAATGACTCAGGAGGAATTGCATACGAGGGAGCCAAGATATGAATTTCCCAGGACTATTCGGTGGCCGTCTCTAACAAAAGGAGAGAGTTGGGAAAACTTTGTAGCTCTTTGTTGGAACAAAACAGGAGATTTACTTTGGGGTTTCCAGCCACTCTGCGACTTTTCACTGTGAATGGAGTAAAAATCTTCACTGAGGCCAGGGAAGCTGAAAAGTACACTCGTGATCACCACAAAGAGATTGAGGACAGGCGAGTGGAGCGTGATCAGAGGCGTGCGCAGGATCGTCATTCACCAACCGGAGAAAGAGGTCGCAGCGAGGTTATGGGGCAGAGCTGATTGCAGCAGAAGATACCTGGCTTAAATATCAAGACTTAATTATGGGTCTTTTTGTTATGAGTGTATATGGGGGGCTGATTTCTCTAACTGTTCCTATATTATAGTCTGAGACGCTATGTAGATTTTAACTGTTTAGATATGTATATTCAATATTTGTAGGGTTAATTTGCAAGAAAGGATTGCAAATATAGCAAGTTGCTATAATATAATTATAAATAGTTAAATGTGTTTGAAGCTCAGGTGCTAGAGTTAGATTAGACCAGTGCACTGTGTTGGTCAGTGAGTGGAAGGGCGGGGCTGGGGGGAGCTTATGGGAAAGTAAAACTGGATAAAATGTGTACTTATGGAAAAAAGAAAAGTCAACATATGTTAAGATTTCTGTTATTTCTAGTGTTTTTTGTGGTTAATTTTGTGTTTTTCTGTTTGTTATGTACTTTACATGCCACTCTCGGCTGTTTATCCCCACGGTCTCTCCACTGTGCTAAGAATTATGAATAGCTCCACTGGGTTTATCCTTTGAGAGAGTAAGTTCCCTATGAGAATTATTTAATGGACTGTTAAAGGAATCAATTCCCCTATCAAAAGAAATACAATTCGGAAGCACTTTACGTGTCTAAAAGCCGAAGTGTCATTAATACAGGAAACTCATCTAGATGTGCCATATAGTGAAAAACTTTGGGTGGGTAAATGCATATACAGCTCAACCCCATTATAACGCGGTCCTCGGGGGCCACCCAATCCGACCGCGCAATAACTGGGGTCGCGCTAATTAAAATTGGGTGGAGGACGGAGGAGGGGGGATGAGGTCGGAGTGAGGCGCCAGCAGCCCCAAACGATCCCCCAGCAGCCACCGCACTTCCCCCAGCAGCCACAGTGATCCCCCAGCAGCCACCGCAGTTCCCCCAGCAGCCACAGCTATCCCCCCAGCAGCCCCACAGCTATCCCGCCAGCAGCCCAACACGATGACCCAGTAGCAGCACCACCAGAGGTAAGGGGGTGGGGGGGAGGAAGGCTGCACTGTGTGCCTGCCTGTGTCTGTGCTGTGTGCCTGCCTGTGTGCCGTGTGCCTTCCTGTATCTGTGTGCCTGCCTGTATCTGTGTGCTGTGTGCCTGCCTGTGTCTGTGTGCTGTGTGCCTTCCTGTGTCTGTGCTGTGTGCCTGCCTGTGTCTATGTGCTGTGTGCCTGCCTGTGTCTATGTGCTGTGTGCCTTCCTGTGTCTGTGTGCTGTGTGTCTGCCTGTGTGCTTGCTTGTGTCTGTGTGCTGTGTACCTGCCTGTGTCTGTGTGTTGTGTGCTGTGTGCCTGCCTGTGTCTGTGTGCTGTGTGCCTGCCTGTGTCTGTGTGCTGTGTGCCTGCCTGTGTCTGTGTGCCTGCTTGTGTCTGTGTGCTGTGTACCTGCCTGTGTCTGTGTGTTGTGTGCTGTGTGCCTGTCTGTGTGCTGTGTGCCTGCCTGTGTCTGTGTGCTGTGTGCCTTCCTGTGTCTGTGTGCTGTGTGCCTTCCTGTGTCTGTGTGCTGTGTGCCTGCCTGTGTCTGTGTGCTGTGTGCCTGCCTGTGTGTTGTGTGCTGTGTGCCTGCCTGTGTCTGTGCTGTGTGCTGTGTGCTGTGTGCCTGCCTGTGTGCTGTGTGCCTGCCTGTGTGCTGTGTGCCTGCCTGTGTGCTGTGTGCCTGCCTGTGTGCTGTGTGCCTTCCTGTGTCTGTGTGCCTTCCTGTGTCTGTGTGCTGTGTGCCTGCCTGTGTCTGTGTGCCTGCCTGTGTCTGTGTGCCTGCCTGTGTCTGTGTGTCTGCCTGTGTCTGTGTGCTGTGTGCCTGCCTGTGTGCTGTGTGCCTGCCTGTGTGCTGTGTGCCTTCCTGTGTGCTGTGTGCCTGCCTGTGTCTGTGTGCTGTGTGCCTGTCTGTGTGCTGTGTGCCTTCCTGTGTCTGTGTGCTGTGTGCCTGCCTGTGTGCTGTGTGTCTGCCTGATCACGCTATAACAGGGTTGAGCTGTATTCCCCAACTATAGGGAAAAGAGGAGGAGTAGCCATCTTAAGAAACAAATCTTTACCATACGAAGTTATCTCCACTGGAGGGGACGTGGAGGGGAGAGGGGTACAATGCCTTGTCAGAATATATAATGAGGAATTAAAAATATATGTCTATGGCCCAAATGAATATGATCAAAATGTTGTCCAAACTGTGACTGATACTATACTCGCTGGAAAAGACAGTAATTTGATAGTAGGAGACGATTTAATTGGGAAATGGATTCATTTATGGAATAGTCGCTCCAGATTCAAGGAAAATCAAAGTTAAAACTGGCGCAAAAAGGTGCACAGGGATTTAAGGATATTTTGGGACTGGAAGACTGCTGGCGAACGTTTAACCCTTTGGAAAGAGAATACGCTTTTTTTTCTCACACCCACATAATTCATTCTCCAGAATAGATTATATATTTGCCAAGTCAGGTAAGGGGGAAGGTCACAGATACTAAAATAGAAGATATAATCTTCTCAGATCATGCCCCAGTATGGGTGGAGGTTATATGGGACAAAGAGCGCGTGGAGATAGAATATGGAGATTTCCTTCTTACTTGTATAGTAACGAAGAATTTAAAGCATTTCTTCTAAATAATTGGCTTTATTTTAAGGAAACTAATGCGGCTCATTGCAATGCAGGAACTTTATTCTCTGAGACTGGGAAGGCAGTTTCAAGAGGGGAAATAATTGCATATATAAATAAGAGAAGGAAGGAGATTGATTTGGAGTTCTCTTTGGCGAGCAAAGAGTTAAATAATAGATTCTGTGCTTTTAAGCTAAATCCCACTACAGATAACAGAGACAGTTATATGAGAGCTAAGGATATATGTGGGGTTTGTGTTTTTTTGTTTTTTTTCCTCTCCCCCCCATCTTTAACTCATGTGTTTTTAGGGCACTTCTATTATTTTTTTTTTCTGATTTGGAGAGTTCCCCTAGTAATATATCTATGTCCTATATAAGTTCTCCACGGTTCCCAGACTTCTAAGTATTTCTGTTCTATGTCGTTTTGTATCCTCGTCAGTTTTTCCGTAAAACAGATCCTCCATAATCTCGCTTTTACAGCGTGTATGGTCGGCTGCTGTTCCTGTTTCCAGGCTTTGGCTATTTCGCATCTGGCAGCTGTATATATGTGTGTCAGTAGTTTGTCGTCATGCCTCCTGCTTTTTAAAATTGTGTTTGAACCACTTGCTGAATATTTTAGAAATATGACAGAGTTTAAAGGGATCAAGATAGGAGAAAAGGAAACTAAGATTAAGCCTTATTTGCGGATGATTTATTGTTGTTTGTGTCAAATCCAGAAGAGGCAATAGAAAGAATAAGTCAGGTATTTGAAGAGTTCGGAAACATTTTGGGTTTTAAGGTGAACGCAGCTAAAACTGAAATACTAATCCTATCAAGTAAAAACAATATAAAATGGGAGGGAAAATGCCCATTCAAAGGTAACTAAGAAACCACTTAAATATTTAGAAATCTATATTGATCTGGAGGGTAAATATATTTACAAAAATAATTTTGGGGCAATTATCCCTAAAATAATCACAGAATTAGAGGGTTGGCAAAATGTACCACTTAATCTGTCCGGCAGATGGTTAAAATGATCGGTTTCGCAAGATTGATCTACCCTCTACATATGTTATCAATATTATTCAAACACCCCGATGTTAAATTTCTAAATAAAGCAATTTCTAGGTTTATCTGGAGGAAAAGGAGAAATAGAATCACTATCAATAAATTATGTCTGAAGAAAGAGCGGTGGGGCTTAATTTGCCTAATATTAGAAAATGTAATCTGGCCCGTGTAGCAAGACATGTAGGAGATTGGATAACTGGAAACAGCTATTACGCATGCATAGAGCAGTTTTACCCACAGAGAGTCTCCCCGGGATCTTACATGTAAAATGGGGAGAAATACCAATGGAAGCCAAAGGACATTTGCTAATTAAAAATACATGGGTTACTTGGAGAATATTGAGAAAACAATTTGGGCTTTTATATAATCCTCCAAATGTTTAACTATACAAGGAAATGTAAGGCTTCTCCCGGGAAAGATGCAGGCTTCTATTCAGATATGGAGAGACAAGGGGATTAGAACTCTGGGCCAGTTGGTGGGGGTGAACAATGGTAGGTTCTTGATGTTCCAGGAACTTAAAGAACAAATGTTACAGCCTCAAACACATCACTTCCCTTATATACAAGTAATGCATTATTGCAAGAGTATGGGAAGATATAAATCAGATCTATTTGGAATAGGTGTTTTTGATGTCTTTTTTTTGAGGACAGGTCTTTTTTGCTAATAGTACCAAATATTCTATCTCAGATCTATATGATTGGATTAGGGACAAGGACTAAGGGAGGGATTTAAGAAAAATGTTTACTAGATGGGAAAAAGATATCCCAGGAATTGACGGCGTTGAACTGTTAATTAAAGGGTTAACTTGGGTTAGGAAAATTATAATTTCTGAGGAGTGGAGAGAGATGCAATTTAAGATACTAAATAGGGCCCATTATGCTTTTGATATCAATTATAAGGTGATAGAGCAATCTAAAAATAAGTGTCTCAAGTGCTCCCAGGAAAGAGCAGATTTAAAACACTGTTTTGGGGGATTGTCTGGTTATTTCTGATTTTGGGGATAAAGTTCTACAGTATGTACAAGAATTTATTGGGGTTACTACAATAAAAGAACCTGTAGCCTTACTATTTGGAAATATTGAAAGAGGTTAATGTAGGGAGCAATGTCCCAAGGCTAGCAGAGATTGTCTTGCTTGCAGCAAGGAAAACAGTGATGGTGAAATGGATAAAGCCTTAACCCTCTACTTTAGATATTTTAAACGATTATCTGAATAAATTGATGATGATGGACAAATTAGAAACTGAGATGAATTAAGAACTGAGAGCATTTTTTTAAAATGTGAAACGATTATTGATACGATGTCACAACAAGATAGGGACGCATTCATACAGACACATGAGCATATCTCTTGGGGTCTCCTCAGACTGATTGCAATGGGTCACAGATAATTTTGCCCTTGAGGAAATATGATAGTACAAGGTTGATGGGGGAGATAGTAAATGTGGAATCTTATGCCAGATCCTGTTAGGAGGCTGTGTGGTGAAAGCTTTGATGTTAATCTTTGAAAATGCAATTATCTGTTTTTTTTTCTTTTTATTATTATTTGTATTATTTGTGTTAAGGTGTTGAATTTTGAAATTAAAAAAGTGTGATGAGCAATTCTAAAAAGAATTTTGTGTAAAAGCATGCTTTTCTGTATATCTTATTGTTTTTTCCTGTAATGTTGTAATGTTGTTGTTTAATGCTTGTAAACCCAACTAAAAAACTATTTAAAGAAAAGACACATTGGAAGTGACAGCATCCAGAGGAAGCGGGCAATAGTGCTGCGAATCGCGTAGGGCGGAGCCAATGCTCAGTTGGAAGAAGACCGAAGTGAGAGACTGCAGCTCTCGGGAGACATTTTTCAACGTGTAAAACAATTGATGGCTGTACATTCAAGGAAGAGGTTTATGAGACCATTGGACATTTCTGTCCCAGCTTTATCAATGAAAGACAAAAATACCCAATGCTACATCCAATGTGACAAAATACATAGTTAAATACTTCAATGTTAGTATTCTCATGAGTAAAGGTAATTTAGTTAACCCCTTTTGCCAAAGCGTTATAAGCCTGCAGCCATTTCACGGCATGATCAGTATGCAGATCCTAACAGTACCTGTGAAAATTCTCACTTACCTCTGCAGTGGAGGGAGAATGGTCTTAATAGACCTGTCCTGCAACAGGTACATGAAAAAACCTGCTACTTAAAAAATTGGGTGGGGTGAGCTTAATCTCTGGGAGGAGGGGCCACTAACCTCCAAACAAGTTTATCAATAACCAATATCGTTGGTCCGAACGGATCTTATGAATAAAATTTAATTCACATGAATGGACATATGTAACCAAAGGTTCAGAACTGTGTCTTAAGAATGTACAAATCAATGACAGACAATGCCATTCAGATACATACAGATAGCCCAGGTACTCTGGCTATGGGAGTAAGATTTGGACTCCACACCTGGCATGTGAATATGTCTGAATGGAATATCACCAAACATCATGGACAGTGCGGTCCCTATGTTGGAACAGCACAGTATAACTTTGGTCAGTGGTTAGACTCTCACATCATGGGTTAAAGCAGAAGAAGGAGAAAATGGTACGATACAGTTTTGTGAGGAATCGGATCAGTGACTGATATTTTAAATGGTATATATATCAAAACTTTATCAAGTAAACTGACACACATGGCAAAACTGCAGAGTAAAAATCTTAATTTACATGTGTATGTTCATTAGTCCAGCAAAGTATTATACACTCCCACGTTAAGGTACAGACCGCGATATACAGGTCTATAGCTGCAGGTTTTTTTAAAAAAATCACCCGTATAATATCTAGACTAGCGAATGATGCAGCAAAGAATATAATGTGTGTCTTCAGTTACAACAAGAAATGTACACAAATGCAAAACTAATGCTCCAGTCACTATTGTAAGAACATTAGCCATGGGAAATAGCAAAAGAACATCCACAGATAAGTGTCTATGCCAGGCACCATCTCAAATGGTGGAAGGTACAGTAGGTAGCATGGATGGGATGCAATGGCAAAAATAGATGAAAGAAATGTGAAAATTGCTATTTTGGAAGGTTGATTAATTTGTCAGGAAGTGATTATGAATTAGCTAGGATTGACATGGGAATAACTCAGGAAGGCCTATGGACCAAACTGGAACGAAGTGAAGGTCTACAATACATAAAAACATCAGAAATGGGTAAACAAAACTGTGTATTATGAAGTAGATACTGATAATTGTGAAAAGAAAGATGGAGACTACCTTTGTGCAGTAAGAATCACTACATACAGGAATATATCATAGTGTTGTATTGTATGTCTTTATTTATATAGCGCCATTAATGTACATAGCGCTTCACAGTAGTAATACACGTGGTAATCAAATAAATAACAGATAATATAAATAACAGATCATGGGAATAAGTGCTTTAGACATAAAAGTAACATTAAGGAAGAGGAGTCCCTGCCCCGAGGAGCTTACAGTCTAATTGTTAGGTAGGGAGAACGTACAGAGACAGTAGGAGGGAGTTCTGGTAAGTGCGTCTGCAGGGAGCCAAGCTTTATGTATCATGTGTTCAGAATATCCACAGTGCTATTCATATGCTTATTTAAGCAAGTGTGTCTTAAGTTGGGTCTTAAAGGTGGATAGAGAGGGTGCTAGTCGGGTACTGAGGGGAAGAGCATTCCAGAGGTGTGGGGCAGTCAGTGAAAAAGGTTTAAGGCGGGAGAGGGCTTTAGATACAAAGGGGGTAGAAAGAAGACATACTTGAGAAGAACGCAAGAGCCTGGATGGTGCATAACGAGAAATTAGGGCTGAGATGTAAGGAGGGGCAGAAGAATGTAAAGCTTTAAAAGTGAGGAGAAGAATTGAATTCGAGATGCGGGATTTGCTCGGAAGCCAGGAGAGGGATTTCATGAGGGGAGATGCTGAGACAGATCTAGGAAAGAGTAGAGTGATTCTGGCAGCAGCGTTTAGGATAGATTGTAGGGGAGACAGGTGAGAGGCAGGAAGGCCGGACAGCAGGAGGTTACAGTAATCAAGACGGGAGAGAATGAGGGCCTGAGTCAGAGTTTTAGCAGTCGAGCAACAGAGGAAAGGGCGTATCTTTGTTATATTGCGGAGGAAAAAGCGACAAGTTTTAGAAATGTTTTGAATGTGAGGGGCGAATGTGAGAGAGGAGTCGAGTGTGACCCCTAGGCAGCGTGCTTGGCTACTGGGTGAATGATCGTAGTTCCAACAGTAATGTGGAAGGAGGTAGTAGGGCCAGGTTTGGGAGGACGTATGAGGAGCTCTGTTTTAGCCATGTTGAGTTTAAGGCGGCGGAGGGCCATCCAGGATGATATAGCAGAGAGACATTCAGAAACTTTGGTTTGTACAGCAGGTGTAAGGTCGGGTGTTGAAAAGTATTTTTGTGTGTCGTCAGCATAGAGGTGATAATTAAACCCAAAAGATGTTATTAGGTCACCTAGAGAGAGTGTGTACAGAGAAAAGAGAAGAGGTCCCAGGACAGAGCCCTGGGGTACCCCCACAGAGAGATCAATAGAGGAGGAGGAGGAGGAGGTGTTAGCAGAAGAGACACTGAAAGTACGATGGGAGAGGTAGGATGGGATTAAGGATAGAGCTTTGTTCCAAATACCAAGAGTATGGAGAATGTGAAGGAGAAGAGGGTGGTCCACGGTGTCAAATGCTGCAAAGAGGTCAAGTAATATGAGCAGAGTGTAATGATCTCTGTCTTTGGCAGCATGGAGGTCGTCAGTTATTTTAGTGAGGGCTGTTTCCGTGGAGTGAGCAGTGCGGAAGCCAGATTGTACAGGGTCTAGGAGAGAATAGGTGTTGAAAAAATGGAGCAAGCGAGAGAATACAAGACGTTCAAGGAATTTAGAGGCAAAAGGCAGGAGGGAGACAGGTCGATAGTTAGAAAGACAGGTAGGTCAAGCTTGCTGTTTTTGAGTAATGGTATGACTGTTGCATGTTTGAAGGAGGATGGACAGGTTCCAGAGCAGAGGGAGGAGTTAAAAATGTGTGTGAGCGTAGGGATTATAGTAGGAGCAAGAGGTTTTATGAGATGGGAGGGAATGGGGTCAATAGGGCAAGTGGTAGAGGGAGAAGAGGCGATCAACAGCGACACATCCTCCTCTGAGACAGTGGAAAAAGAGTCAAGGAAGGCAGGAGGAGAGTTAGGAAGAGGTGTAGGATGGGAGGAAGAAACAGAGGGGATGTTCTGACGTATGGATTCCACCTTTTCCTTAAAATAGTCAGCAAAGTCCTGAGTGGAGATGGAGGAAGGAGAGGAAGCTGAGGGTGGTTTGAGTAGAGTATCAAAGACAGAGAACAGTCTGCGTGGGTTAGACTTGTGCATGTTGATTAGTGAAGAAAAGTACTCTTGTTTAGCTTGCGAGAGGGCAGAGTTGAAACAGGATAGCATAAATTTGTAGTGAAGGAAGTCTGCGAGAGTATGAGATTTCCTCCAGAGGCGTTCAGAGGAACGAGTGGAGGAACGCAACATGCGCGTGTGGGAATTTAGCCAGGGTCTATGGTTAGAAGGGCGAGGGCGGCAGAGAGAAAGCGGGGCATGTAGCTCAAGAGAGGAGGACAAGGCAGAGTTGTAGTTCCTGACCAGGTTGTCAGGGTCTGTAGCAGAGCTGAGAGAGGAGAAGGAGGAGCGTAAAGTAGACTCAAAGTCAGGTTAGTGAATAGAGCGCAGGTTTCTGCAGAACCGTGGGGTAGATGGAGGTGGAGAAGGGGAGAAGCGAGATAGAAAGAATGAGATGACAGGAAGAAAGTACAAGGCCATAGAATAAGCTGAGAATTTAAGAAGTAGAAGTAGAAATAACGGGGCCTCTTTGGTATCTACAAAAACTGTGGTAATTGGGGCAGACCCATATTTGAGTAAGTCCGGGTTTCATTTGATAAGGTATATATGTTTCGTATATGTACGTATTGAAGGCAGAACTACAAAGAACCTGAACTGTTACCATTGTGACTGTAGTTTTCCGCTCATCACTATAATATTGCCATTAAAGACCTACAGTATGATACTTTCTATTTGTCTCTAAATAAATACTATACTGGAATGAGGACTGATCCATCGAATTATTGGCTGAGGTGGAAATACCTATCTTCAAAGAGCATAACATTAAAGTTGTAAAACCTACTCTGGGCTCCAAAAGTTCCAAAATGGACCAAACGCAGAAAATCTTTTTCTTACACAGCCCCACATTGGGCACCAAAATGTAACACCTCTTCCCCCCAGCCAACAGAAGAGGGCCACACCAAAGTGATCTAATGTCCATTCAGGTATTGTGTATGTGCAGGTGATGCTCAGAGTCTCTTCTTTACCTTGTTTCTTGGGGTGCTGGAATTCGTGCTGGTATGGTAAGCATTAGAAGAATAGCTAGAGGGCATTCACCTCTGACAGAACTAAGGAGATTCTTACTGTCTAGTAATTCTAAGGTGATTCTCCAAGGCCCTGGCTAAGGAACTTCCTCTAGAGCACCTGTCAATCCCCTCTTGTGGGTGGAACATGCTTCAGGGCCATATAGAGGGGTCCTAGTATTTAGGAGTGATACTTTCCTTAATCTAGAAAATAACAAAGGGGTCCTGATACTAACACACATAGATACAGACTCACAAGACATACTATTTACATTGAGATCTCCATTTTTGTCTCCTCCTGGGATCTGAACTAGAATATTCCATCCCCACTATTTATATATATAGGTATCAGTACCTCTGATACTTAGCCACAGAACGGTATCATCTATTTATATTTATATATATATATATATATATATATATATATATATGTATGTATATATATATACCCACAATAATGACATCACTTGTCACTATGACAACTAGGGAAGTGGTTTGGATTCTACAGAGTAACATTACTTAATCACGTTACTAGACACCTTCAAGAAGGTGGGTGTGGCTAGGTTCTGCCCAGCAACTCCACATCATGGGATGGGAGGCTGTTACACCGTAGCTATACTGCAGTTAGCTCCGCTCTCCCCCCCGGTGCTCCGCTCACCTCCCCCCCGGTGCTCCACTCACCTCCCCCCGGTGCTCCACTCACCTCCCCCCCGGTGCTCCACTCACCTCCCCCCCGGTGCTCCGACAGGCAGTGGACACGCGGCGCCTAAGATGGCGGCGCCCGGAAGGACCCCCTTCCTCCCTCGTGGAGTAAGATGGCGGCGGACGGAAGGAAAGGTGACGTGTGTGTGTCACTGTGTGTGTTTGTGTGTGTCACTGTGTGTGTGTGACACTGTGTGTGGGGGGGGACACTGTGTGTGTGTTACACTGTGTGTGTGTGTTACACTGCCTCTTACTCCTGTCTGTGTGTGTGTGTGTGAGACACTGTGTGTGTGTGTGACAGTCTGTGGTGGGGGCCGGGGGGTGATGTGGTGGGGGCCGGGGGTGATGCAGGGGGGGGGGCAGTAATATGAGGTGCAAGGGGGGGGGGAGAGTCATGTGGGGTGCAGGGAGGGGAGACCGCAGATGTGAAGGAGGGGGGGGACGGAGCTGTGAAGAGGGGGGGGCGGAGCTGTGAAGGGGAACGGAGTTGTGAACGTGGGGGCCAGCCAGCTGTGAAGGGGGGTAAATCACGGGCAACGCCGGGTATATCAGCTAGCATATATATATATATATATATATATATATATATATATATATATATATATATATATATATATATATATATATATATATATAATTTATATATATATTATTTATATATTTTGGTGTATCAGGCCATATTGCCATTGGGATTTCTTGCTTTCACCTTTTAGTACAATGGAACTTTCTGTCTATTCTGCTTATTCAAAAAAATCTTATTCTCATGAAACTTTGGTAGCTACAAATATCCAGTGTGGAAAATCCCTGCTATGTGGAATTGAGCTGTTTGTTGCCAAAGCTAAAGCCTCAGAATTTATGAACTTTTAGCAGCTGCCCAAAAAAAAAAAAATCTTAACCATGGCACATTTGCTATAGGTTAGACTTGGTTTCTGACTCTTCTTAGTTCAGATAAAATGTCATAACACTAATAGGCACTTCTTCTAATAATGGGATCCCCTGCTTCCCTGTAACAGGTTTGTTCTATAAGATAATAAGGTGATCTCCTATACGAGGGGATTCTCTGAGAAGAGAAACTGAGCTGCTTTGTCTCTCTGGAATTCTGGAAGCACGAGGGTTATTCATTAAGTTGTCATAGTGCCGGCACAATGAAGTAAATGGGAGTTTCTGTGCAATAGTGCACCGATCTGCACTATCACAGTTTAATGAATAACTAACTAAGTCTTTTGTAGACACATACTGTAAGAGGTATTAAATATGTAATTAACCTAATTAGTCTGGTCACTACCAGAAACAGCTTCAAGATATTGTTGCATAGGGGTTTACCTCTTAGTCCCCCCAAAAATATATATATGTATATATATATATAAGATATATATAAAAGCACACACACATACATATATATGTGTGTGTGTGTGTGTGTGTGTGTGTGTGTGTGTGTGTGTGTGTGTGTGTGTGTGTGTGTGTGTGTGTGTGTGTGTGTGTGTGTGTGTGTGTGTGTGTGTGTGTGTGTGTGTGTGTGTGTGTGTGTGTGTGTGTGTGTGTGTGTGTGTGTGTGTGTGTGTGTGTGTGTAACTGCCCCCCCTAAGGAGTTAATAGCAAGAGTGGATGATTAGCTCCACCTTGTGGTGACACAGAAGTGCTGTGTCACAGGAGGTATAAAAGAGGAAGCAGAGTGTTCTGGAGGTTACGTTCAAGCATGGCAGAAGGAGAGGAGCCAGGTAGGGGAGATGTTCCCAGTATATAGTATAGATCAGGCCCCCCTTTTATTGTGTTTTAGGTAGGGACAGTGCTCTATCAGTTTGTACAGGTAGGGGAGATGTTCCCCAGTATATAGTATAGATCAGGCCCCCCCTTTAATTGTGTTTTAGGTAGGGACAGTGCTCTATCAGTTAGGATCCCATAGTTTGACCACTGGAGCAAAGAGCATGTCCCAGTAACTGGAATGCAGACCTGCCTCAGTGGTCAAAGCAAAGATTCTCTCCAGGATGTCTGGGGATCAACCTTACAAGCGAATCCCCATCCACAGTATTCAGTATTCAGTATCCCTGAAGAAGTGGCAATTCCATAACAGGGTGAGAGGTAACAGTACCGTTACACAGAACCAGGCCAGGATCTCAGCAGGGGTCCACAGTAAATGGGACACTAAGAATGTTGCAGAGAAGGGGGACCTGGTTCACAATATGAAGCCAGTACTGAAACAAGTAAATGCACCTCCCATGAGTGTTAAGAGTGGGCACTCAGGAAAGACATGTATCAAGACTGATAGCGGTATGGATGAAATTAAGAACAATTGTCAATGAACATGTAACTGTGACTGCAGTGTTCCCAAGCCTGAGAACATAAATAAAGATTCACATTGTACTATAGAAAACCCTGTCGTCCATTTTTTACCATCGCCCAGCCGTCCACAGACAACATCCTCAGACAGGGTAAATCCATGTAGATGTCTAATACACCATATCACAGATGTAACCTCCCTAGGGAGCCTGGCAGGGAGGGTAACATTTGGAGCGCAACATGGGGCTCGGAAATTATAAGAGAGAATGTTTTTTGTGTTAGCTCATTTTGGAGTTTTTGGAGCGAAGAGATTGTCTTTTATGGACTATAATTCAATGAGCGTTTTATCAATACAAATACAAAAAATGTCCCCGGCGCAAAGTGTGGTGATGATAATTACAGTACCATATCGAAAGACAGTCCTGTTTGAAAAGTCAGTCCTGGTAGTAGAATGATTCATCAACAATGTGAGGTAGATTTTCCTCTAGGCGTGTTCCCTTATGTTGTCTGCAATGACAGATAAAGAAAACACACCATTGCGCAGTATACAGACTCAATTGCCCCAACCTGAAGAGGAAAATCCCTACTTACAGGATATTTTCTTGTTCATTCGGGGGAGAGAATCTGTTCTTTAGCTCTCTTCCTCCACCTTGATCTCCACTGGCCCCTCGTGGTTCCTAAGGTGGCTCTCTTCAACTCGGTCTGCGTCGTCCCAGTAGCAGCATACACCGCAACAACCGTGGTTGGAGAAAATTGAAAGACAGCCTAGTGTACTCCGCAAATTTTATTTAACAATGTTAAAAAGCAGCGATGTTACACTCACATTTTGCGAGGGCAAACATGCCGCTCAAGAATGCCGTCCGCAGCCTATGTCCACTCGATGGTGTGTTGTTCACGACGTCGCGCGCCAACCGATGACGTCAGCGGCGCAGCGCCCGAAGTTCTCCCCACACCACGAGATGCAACGCAGGTGACAGCTTACAACGTGCACTGTACTAGGCTCCTCCTCTCTACGCGTTTCGTGACGCTACGTCACTTCCTCAGGAGTTGAAGGAGTCCAGTACACTGGTGCCTTAAGTACATGCACTAAAACTTGTATCTGCCCACAAATGGGCGGCGATCATTTTCGTCACTTAACTGAGTAATTGCAGGACCAGAAACAGCTTAATTGATATACTGTGCTGTTGGGGTCAAACCAGTCCTCACTTCTACCCTTTTAAAATATCAAAACATATAAAAATGACTTAAAACATGTTAAAACATTAAGTTAATAAAATAAACACTTATCCTATAGTTGATTACATAAACCTAATGTTTAGCATTGATCATATTTACAAATTCAATAGAAAACGATAACTACATTGAAGAAAGATGAAACAAGCAGATTCTAAGGGTCTTTCAAAAAGGATGCCAGATCGAAATCAATATTTAGACCCAATGGGGACAAGGTTTTCAGGACATATATCCAATAACTTTCTCTTTTGGACAACATGCCCAGCCTGTCTCCCCCGCGCCAATTTGGTTTTAGATGTTCAATACCCATACATATAAGGCCATCAGGAATCTGATTGTGCACTAGCTTGAAATGATTAGAGACGCTATGCGTCTCGAGGCCTCTCTTGATGTTGTATATATGCTCGGCAAATCGCCTCTTGAGAGGTCTCCCTGTGCGCCCTATATATTGTAGCCCACATGGGCATTGCAGTAAGTAAACACAATAATCCGTCTTACAGTTAATAAATGTTTCTATATCGTAGACCATTCCTGTTTTGTTTGATTTAAATGATTTGCCCTTAACACTATTTTTGCATCCAATACATTTGGAGCATGTATAGTATCCTTTAAGGTTACTTAGCCATGTGACATGGCGGTCTCGAAGACCATCAAAGGGACAACTTGGTGATAGCCGGGACTTTAGGTTTTTTGCCCTTCTATAAACTATCTGAGGTTTTTCTGGGACAATCTCTTTGAGAACAGGGTCCCTCTGTAGTATGCCCCAATATTTAGTAAGAACCTTTGTTATAGTGGGGGCCAGACCACTGTACTGGGTTACAAAAAATGGAAATGGGTCACTTTTCTTCATAACAGTTGTGGTCGGATCTTTACATAGAATATTTTTTCTATCTAGTTTATTAACTTCAGAAATGGCAGAGTCTACATCACGCATTTTGTATTCCCTCTCCAGGAACCTATCCCTAAGGTCATTTACCTGCTGTTGGTACACTTTTTCATTTGAGCAGTTTCGCTTAACCCTTAGTGCTTGTCCCTTGGGGATGTTCCGGAGCCAGTTTGGGTGGTGATGGCTTGATGCCAATAAATAGGTATTTGCATCTACATCCTTATTATATGTTTTTGTCTGGATAGTATCATCCTCTATATACAGAGAGAGGTCAAGGAAGTTAATGATGGTATTGCTTTGATTAAATGTGAATCGCAGGTTCAGTTCATTAATATTCAAATATTGCTTGAATGCCTCAAGCTCATCCATAGGCCCCCTCCAGACACACAGCACATCATCGATGTATCTTTTCCATAGCACCAGGTTTGCCCCAAATGGGTTGGAGGTCCATATGTTATCCTCCTCCCATATGGACATGAATAGGTTCGCATAACTTGGGGCAAACCTGGTGCCCATCGCAGTGCCGCATGTCTGGAGGAAAAAATCGCCTTCATAACAAAAATAATTGTGGGTTAGGATGAACCTGATTCCATCCAAGATGAAAGTCCTTAGTTTATCATCTACAGAGTTATCCTTTTCCAGAACCCTCCTTATTGCCTCCAGTCCCATCTTGTGGTCTATTATTGTGTATAATGAGACGTCGCATGTTACCCAACAACATTCTTTGGACCACTTTAACTCCTGTATGGTCGTAAGTACGTGCGACGTGTCTCTCAAATAGGATGGGACCTGCTTCACATATTTCTGCAACAAAAAATCTAGAAATTGCGATAGATTTGAGGTGAGGGACCTTATTCCAGATATTATCGGTCTTTCTGGGGGCCGATTAAGATTCTTATGGATCTTCGGGATGAAATAAAATACTGGAATCCTTGGTTGTTCTATAGTGATGAATTCCAGTTCTTGTTTATTAATTATCTCATCTCGAAATCCCTGTTCTAAATGCACCAACAACTCCTTTTTAAAAAAATCCGTTGGGTTGCCCTCCAGTTTGCGGTATGTGGTTGGATCACTCAAGATTCTTGATGACTCCTCTTTATAATAAGTGGAGTTCATCACAACCACCCCTCCCCCTTTGTCTGCCGCCTTGATTACAATATTTTTATTGTCCTCAAGGGATTTTATGGCTGCTTTTTCCTCTATGCTTAGATTTTGTTTGGGGCATTTGAAATCTGAACTTGCTGTTTCTAAATCTGCGATCACCATCTCCGCAAAGGTGTTGATATAGTTGCCTTTAACGGCTTTGGGGTAAAAAGTGGATGGTCTCTTAAATGATGTAAGGGGAGATTTGTCATTCCCATTGGTTAAATTGGGTTTAATGACTGCTCTACTAACGGCGTCCTTAATGAAATACTTTTTCAAAGTGATTTTTCTCACAAACTTGTGGATGTCCACAAATGTGTTAAACATATTGGGACCATTTACCGGAGCAAAATTCAAACCCCTGGATAGGACATCTAATTCTACTTGTTGTAATTGAACATCACTTATATTGAAGACATTACTTTTTACCAATCCCTTCCTCTGTCTGACCTTTTTCTTTTTACCCCAAAGCCGTTAAAGGCAACTATATCAACACCTTTGCGGAGATGGTGATCGCAGATTTAGAAACAGCAAGTTCAGATTTCAAATGCCCCAAACAAAATCTAAGCATAGAGGAAAAAGCAGCCATAAAATCCCTTGAGGACAATAAAAATATTGTAATCAAGGCGGCAGACAAAGGGGGAGGGGTGGTTGTGATGAACTCCACTTATTATAAAGAGGAGTCATCAAGAATCTTGAGTGATCCAACGACATACCGCAAACTGGAGGGCAACCCAACGGATTTTTTTAAAAAGGAATTGTTGGTGCATTTAGAACAGGGATTTCGAGATGAGATAATTAATAAACAAGAACTGGAATTCATCACTATACAGTAGAACAACCAAGGATTCCAGTATTTTATTTCATCCCGAAGATCCATAAGAATCTTAATCGCCCCAGGAAGACCGATAATATCTGGAATAAGGTCCCTCACCTCAAATCTATCGCAATTTCTAGATTTTTTTGTTGCAGAAATATGTGAAGCAGGTCCCATCCTATTTGAGAGACACGTCGCACGTACTTACGACCATACAGGAGTTAAAGTGGTCCAAATAATGTTGTTGGGTAACATGCGACGTCTCATTATACACAATAATAGACCACAAGATGGGACTGGAGGCAATAAGGAGGGTTCTGGAAAAGGATAACTCTGTAGATGATAAACTAAGGACTTTCATCTTGGATGGAATCAGGTTCATCCTAACCCACAATTATTTTTGTTATGAAGGCGATTTTTTCCTCCAGACATGCGGCACTGCGATGGGCACCAGGTTTGCCCCAAGTTATGCGAACCTATTCATGTCCATATGGGAGGAGGATAACATATGGACCTCCAACCCATTTGGGGCAAACCTGGTGCTATGGAAAAGATACATCGATGATGTGCTGTGTGTCTGGAGGGGGCCTATGGATGAGCTTGAGGCATTCAAGCAATATTTGAATATTAATGAACTGAACCTGCGATTCACATTTAATCAAAGCAATACCATCATTAACTTCCTTGACCTCTCTCTGTATATAGAGGATGATACTATCCAGACAAAAACATATAATAAGGATGTAGATGCAAATACCTATTTATTGGCATCAAGCCATCACCACCCAAACTGGCTCCGGAACATCCCCAAGGGACAAGCACTAAGGGTTAAGCGAAACTGCTCAAATGAAAAAGTGTACCAACAGCAGGTAAATGACCTTAGGGATAGGTTCCTGGAGAGGGAATACAAAATGCGTGATGTAGACTCTGCCATTTCTGAAGTTAATAAACTAGATAGAAAAAATATTCTATGTAAAGATCCGACCACAACTGTTATGAAGAAAAGTGACCCATTTCCATTTTTTGTAACCCAGTACAGTGGTCTGGCCCCCACTATAACAAAGGTTCTTACTAAACATTGGGGCATACTACAGAGGGACCCTGTTCTCAAAGAGATTGTCCCAGAAAAACCTCAGATAGTTTATAGAAGGGCAAAAAAACTAAAGTCCCGGCTATCACCAAGTTGTCCCTTTGATGGTCTTCGAGACCGCCATGTCACATGGCTAAGTAACCTTAAAGGATACTATACATGCTCCAAATGTATTGGATGCAAAAATAGTGTTAAGGGCAAATCATTTAAATCAAACAAAACAGGAATGGTCTACGATATAGAAACATTTATTAACTGTAAGACGGATTATTGTGTTTACTTACTGCAATGCCCATGTGGGCTACAATATATAGGGCGCACAGGGAGACCTCTCAAGAGGCGATTTGCCGAGCATATATACAACATCAAGAGAGGCCTCGAGACGCATAGCGTCTCTAATCATTTCAAGCTAGTGCACAATCAGATTCCTGATGGCCTTATATGTATGGGTATTGAACATCTAAAACCAAATTGGCGCGGGGGAGACAGGCTGGGCATGTTGTCCAAAAGAGAAAGTTATTGGATATATGTCCTGAAAACCTTGTCCCCATTGGGTCTAAATATTGATTTCGATCTGGCATCCTTTTTGAAAGACCCTTAGAATCTGCTTGTTTCATCTTTCTTCAATGTAGTTATCGTTTTCTATTGAATTTGTAAATATGATCAATGCTAAACATTAGGTTTATGTAATCAACTATAGGATAAGTGTTTATTTTATTAACTTAATGTTTTAACATGTTTTAAGTAATTTTTATATATTTTGATATTTTAAAAGGGTAGAAGTGAGGACTGGTTTGACCCCAACAGCACAGTATATCAATTAAGCTGTTTCTGGTCCTGCAATTACTCAGTTAAGTGACGAAAATGATCGCCGCCCATTTGTGGGCAGATACAAGTTTTAGTGCATGTACTTAAGGCACCAGTGTACTGGACTCCTTCAACTCCTGAGGAAGTGACGTAGCGTCACGAAACGCGTAGAGAGGAGGAGCCTAGTACAGTGCACGTTGTAAGCTGTCACCTGCGTTGCATCTCGTGGTGTGGGGAGAACTTCGGGCGCTGCGCCGCTGACGTCATCGGTTGGCGCGCGACGTCGTGAACAACACACCATCGAGTGGACATAGGCTGCGGACGGCATTCTTGAGCGGCATGTTTGCCCTCGCAAAATGTGAGTGTAACATCGCTGCTTTTTAACATTGTTAAATAAAATTTGCGGAGTACACTAGGCTGTCTTTCAATTTTCTCCAACCACGGTTGTTGCGGTGTATGCTGCTACTGGGACGACGCAGACCGAGTTGAAGAGAGCCACCTTAGGAACCACGAGGGGCCCGTGGAGATCAAGGTGGAGGAAGAGAGCTAAAGAACAGATTCTCTCCCCCGAATGAACAAGAAAATATCCTGTAAGTAGGGATTTTCCTCTTCAGGTTGGGGCAATTGAGTCTGTATACTGCGCAATGGTGTGTTTTCTTTATCTGTCATTGCAGACAACATAAGGGAACACGCCTAGAGGAAAATCTACCTCACATTGTTGATGAATCATTCTACTACCAGGACTGACTTTTCAAACAGGACTGTCTTTCGATATGGTACTGTAATTATCATCACCACACTTTGCGCCGGGGACATTTTTTGTATTTGTATGGTATTGGATTGGAACAATCCATTGTTTATTGCCCCCTTGGCTGCATATGTAATCACATTGTAATCACACAATTGTTGTTATCACACCAATTAGTCTATCACTTGGATCAAGCGCTGGTAGAGAGTTTTTTTTAGTTCGTTTTGTATTCACGAGCGTTTTATCAAAATGGAATTTCACAAAGGGCGGATGACTAAGGGTGGCTACCTGGAGCTTCCCACCCAAACAAAATGTTGCCCCTCCAAGGAAGGTGTGGGACTGCAGCATAAAGAAAAAAAATCTTTTGTGAAAATGGCGGAAAGTAATGACCATGCATTGATGAACTGTGCAACCAAAATGACGTTCCTCTGAAATCAGGGCATTGTGAATATTCTGCTGTTAGCTGTTACAGAGGTCGAGGAGGTGAAAATTGATGTGTAATAATTTCCAGTTCAGAAAATTGAGAATGACATGGTCCTTAATAAAGAAAATTGATGCGCAGACTGTGAGCAACCGTCAAAGTAATGATGAACTTTGGGACACTGGGACTGTGAGTTTCTATGCTATGTGCTCTGCTCTGAGGTAACATTGTGTGGCAGCAGGGTAGTGGATCAAAAATTCCCCACTACTGCAAACTGTTGTCTGATATCAGAAAGGCTGAGTTTCCCACCAAGAAAATGAGTTGCAAGCATGCTAGGATGCAAATAATGGTACCGCCTGGGCCGAATTGCGTGAATATGTAGCCCCAACCCCCATCCTCTCAAATGACTAATACAGAAGAGACGAATTGTTAGGGGAGGGACCAATAACTCGAGCCGTCCCACCACATGTTGTATAGCTGGACTCCATTTTTGAAGCTATCAGAAATGGAGTAGGGAAATCGAGTTCCATCCCAAGTTCTACTATCTCCCTGGGGCAGTAGAGGAGATGGCCATCTCCACCCCGGGGCAGCCTATCGCCAACCCTGGGACTGCAAACAAGACAGATGTCTTTGCCCAGGGTTTGGAAGAAAAGAGTGAGACTGCTTTGACCATCTCCCAGGGACCTGGGGAGGATGCTACAGTGGCAGTGTCTGAAGACATGCTTGCTACCATGGATTCTATGACACATACTGTATACATATATATATATATTGTGGTAATTTTGGGGGGTTTCTGAGAGCTTGCTGGGTATCTGTGTGTTTGTTAACTTTGTCCAGCTGGTCTCAGCTGTTTTGGAGGTCAGTGGCTCCTCCCTCCCAGGGTTTATGCTCGCCCCTCCTCACTTTCCAAGTTAGCAGGTTTTCTTTTCATGCAGCTGTTTGTGCTGGTGCGCTTTTGGTCTCCTTTTTCCCTGTATTGCATTTAGTAGCTGCACAGCCTGCCTACCTACCCTATCAGGATGTGAGTA
Source organism: Ascaphus truei (assembly GCF_040206685.1). Classification (NCBI taxonomy): domain Eukaryota; kingdom Metazoa; phylum Chordata; class Amphibia; order Anura; family Ascaphidae; genus Ascaphus; species Ascaphus truei. The sequence continues at coordinate 78,463,148 of NC_134490.1, read as the reverse complement.
TTTGCATATTTTCCAGGGGAACCTACCAATGAGACTGATGGTAAGTGGCCTTGTACCATATACCACCTGTCTTCAGGAGGATAGTACCCATACTATTACACTTTAGGTACTATATCAATTGTTAGTACCCTGGTTTAGTGGTTTGGCTTATTTTGGTTATTATACCTGCATTTGAGCGCTTCAGCTATTTTTCACATTGCAATATATACAGGTTGGAGCTGCACATGCATAGGTTTTTGGAGCTTAATTTTTGACTTTATAAGGAAGGTCCCTAATTTTATATTTTTGCTATTTATGCATATTTTATAGTCACTTTTTTGTAGCTTTAGTACCCCCTTTGTTTTCCATTATATCGCTATGGAGGAACCAGGGGATAATATGGATGAATTAGAAGATATTTCAGATACTTACTTCTTCAACAGTTGTGATGATACACAGAGAAAAAAACAAGCTTTACGTGTGTTTGATAACATTGTGGATTTGGATACCACTGACATCTCTGATCTTAAAATCCACTTTCAAAAGTTGGAAAGTTTATTGATTCATAAAAAACGCTTATGGTGGGACATTATAAGCCTGGAGAACTATGCCAAATGTAAAAGGATCCCAAGAGGACTAAGGGTGAAGAAAGCCCCCTCTTTTGGTTTTCCAGATGTGGATTTTGAAAATAGATGGGTGGCAGCCCTTAATGACTGCTCCTTTCGTTTAATGGAGTTAATAGTGACACAGAAAATGAAGGAGAAAGATCAGCTTGATATTCAAATCACAGAATTGCAAAAAAATCTATACAGTTTCAAAGGTTTAAAGGGCTTCAAGGAATTTGACTTTATTCTCTCCAAAACGGTGAAAAATGGGGAATGTGGTATCATGTCTAAAAAACAAAGTAAATATGATCGGGACAGATATGACTATGAAAAGAACCAGGTTTACCATTGGCAGAGGATAAATTCTATTCAAGAAAGATCAAATAACAAAGATAAATCATTTATTCAGTTTAAATCTACTCCCAATAAGTCTATTCTAAAATCTAAGAATGTGGATTATCAGAGTGGCGAAACTGATGTTTCAGATGCAGAAACTGCCTCTACCTCTCATTCTGTATCTTTTGTCAATACATTTGAGAATGATGATCATCGTGGTCGTGGAGCTCCATCTAGGGGGCGAGGGAGGGGTGGACACACCTTTTGGGGTCAACCACCTAGGTCTGATTCTGGTCAGGACCAGTCCCAGGATGCTTTTTCTTATCAAAATGTTAATCAACAGAGACAGCAACAACAACAAAAATCTTTCCCTTTATTTCAAAAGGACACAAGAGAATCAGAAGAGGGAAGAGGGGGGGAGGGAGGAGGAGGGGGCTACAGGTCCGCCTCCAAAAGGAAGAAGTTTTGAATGATGTATCAAATGTCATAAATATTTCAGGAACATCTCTCTCCCCCATAGAGTTGTCACTACTGGATAAAGGCCTTAAATTTTCGCCTTCAATGAACTTTAATTTGTTTGAAACCACTATTGATGTGTATAAGTTTGTTCGGAAATTATCCTTGAAAAAGTTTTTTGACAATCTTATTCCAAATGTTTCTAGGTCAACCGGAGATGGGGATTTGGATGGGGGGCCACCACTCGCTATCGAGAGTGATGTCCCCTCATCCGACTCTGTTCCTCCGGTATCTATTGCTTTACATACATTCAATGACTTTTGTACCCTGCAAGATATGAATGATCTTTTGTCTGAACAGACTGTAGATGATATCAGTATTCCTACCTTTTCTGAATGGAATTCTGGCCTAAAAAGGAGTTCTGTCTTCTACCCCACTCATGTTAAGGGTAAATTTCTATGTTTGAAAATCTGGTTATTAGGGACCTTCGTCTTCTAGCTCAGGGATTCTCCCTATCTTATATAGATCATGACAATTTGAATCAAAATGAACGTTTAGCTTTAAAATCTTTGAAAAATAATTCTGCATGGGTCATTAAGAGTGCGGACAAGGGGGGCGCGGTGGTGGTGCAGGGTAGAGACGGTTACATCAGGGAGGCTTTACGCCAACTGGATGATGGCCGGTCCTATCGTGTACTACCTGCCGACCCCACTCCGCAATTCTTGGAGTTCCTTGTAGAACTGGTTCACTCAGGTGTTATTATGGAAGTTCTATCGAAGGACGAGGTTAAATACATTATACCATCTCATCCCATTATCCCTATCTTCCACCATCTCCCAAAGATCCACAAGACATTGGTCGACCCTCCAGGTCGCCCTATTGTCTCTAGCATTGGATCTTTGGGAGATGGTCTGTCAAGATATGTTAATGGTTTTCTTCAGCCATTTGTTAGGAGGTTGCCCTCATTTATACAGGACTCTGGTGATCTTCTTGATCAGATCAAAAATGTTAAATGGGGTAATGATTACCTGTGGGTAACACTTGATGTTACCTCTCTGTATTCTGTTATACAACATGACCATGGGCTGGCAGCAGTCCGCCAATTTATTGAGATACCAGAAATATCAATTTTTCAATCGGCTTTTATTTTGGACGCTATTCACTTTTTACTCACGCACAATTTCTTCACATTTAATGGTAAGTTTTATTTGCAACAAATTGGCACTGCTATGGGCACAAGTTTTGCTCCTTCTTTTGCTAACTTATTTATGGGATGGTGGGAAGCACTTTTTATTTATTCAAGCACCAACTTATTTTGCCACAATATTGTTTTTTATAAAAGATTTGTGGACGACCTAATTATTATTTGGAGAGGGGATGTTGTCACACTTCACGCTTTTGTATCTTATCTTAATAACAATCTTTATAATTTAAAATTTACATTAAATTTTAATTTTCATCACATTGAATTTCTGGATCTACAATTATTTGTAGACATAGACAAAAAAATCCAAACGGACGTTTATAGGAAGCAAAACGCCAGAAATACCTTTCTTAGGGCGGACAGCTGCCACCCATCTCACATCATAAAGGCCATATCAAGGGGACAGTTCCTCAGGCTGAGAAGGAATTGTTCCACCCTTAGTGGTTTCCTTTCTCAGTCTGAGGAACTTACAAGGAGATTTTTGGAAAGGGGATACCCTAAATCACATACAGGCATACCCCGCATTAACGTACGCAATGGGACCGGAGCATGTATGTAAAGCGAAAATGTACTTAAAGTGAAGCACTACATTTTTTCCACTTATCGCTGCATGTACTGTACTGCAATCATCATATATGTGCATAACTGATGTAAATAACGTATTTGTAACAGGCTCTATAGTCTTCCCGCTTGCGCACAGCTTCGGTACAGGTAGGGAGCCGGTATTGCTGTTCAGGACGTGCTGACAGGCGCATGCGTGAGCTGCCGTTTGCCTATTGGGCAATATGTACTTACTCGCGAGTGTACTTAAAGTGAGTGTACTTAAAGCGGGGTATGCCTGTATAGCAATTGCTTTTGAAAATGCGTTACATACAGAGAGAGCATCGTTGTTACCCACACATTCAATTGGAGATTCTCGCCTTGCTAACAACAATAAGACAATTAGTATCAAACAGGACACACATGGATTGGTAGAATCAAAAAATAAATGTCCTCTTTTTATTTCACAATTTAATAAACAAAGTGGAAAAATTAACTCCATAATTTCTAAACATTGGAATATCTTATCCATGGACCCTGTACTTAAAAAATATGTGGATTCTGGTCCTACTTTTGTATATCGTAGAGCGAGAACAATTGGATCTCATGTTTCACCAAGTGAACTCAAAACTTCTGGGCCTACAGTATAAAACCTTTTATCACTAGGGGTTCCTTCAAATGTGGCTCTTGTAGTGTATGCAAACACATGAAGCCGGCAAAAAGTTTTCTACAGTTTGCCTTGCCACCGCCACATGGTGCGAATAGATTATCAAATAAGGAATTTAAGATCAACAGTTTTATAAATTGCAAAAGTCAATTTGTGGTTTATTTAATAACATGTGGTTGTGGCAAGAGGTACGTGGGGAGGACGACTAGAGCCCTTTAGGTCAGGATGTTAGAGCACTTAAGGCTCATAAAATTGAAAGACACCAATCATCCAGTCACTAAACATTTCACTGAATGTGGTTAGGGAGGAACTAGTAATTTTTTCTTCCTGGGGATTGAATCAGTTATTTCTAAATCAAGAGGAGGTGATCAAATCAACCTTCTGGACCGTAGGGAGGCGTATTGGATCTTTACTCTCCAAACACGCTTCCCTATGGGCTTGAATATTGACTGGCAGCTAACACATTTTTTGTAAAACATTTCTTGTAAAATATGTACAATCGTTCTACTACGTGGTAATTTAGGTTTAATAAGATCAGTGGACAATATATTAAATATTACATTTTGATCAAAATAACTCTTGAACTTAAGTTTTATTATGCAAATGTTATAAAATTATCTTATAAAGTTCTAGCTTAAATTTGTTCTTTTGTGTTGATAATACTTTATACATGACAATGGTTGTATTTCCCTGGTTCCTAGGATTTGGGTTTACTATTTATGTTATAGTACACTGGCGACACACTTTATTCGAGCTCGGCTAGTCCCACGAATTCGGGTATACCCGGGTGTATTGAGGTTTGTGACTGTTTTCTGCCCGAGTGCATTGAGGTATTTTCCAAGCAGGGATTGAAGCATTTTATTCCCGCTGGCTGCAATACTGCACAGTATATATATATATACTGCATTACAATTCATGAATTTATGCCATCTGGTAGACACGCGAAGCATTGCAGCCTATTAAATCCTAATCATTATCATTTAAGAGATCAGCCGCCCGTCAGCCAGGCATGAACCCAGGCTGGGAAGGCAAACGCAACGGGGCTTGTCAGAGGTGAGGAGCGGCGCATTCCAGGTATCTGCCAGGTACATACTGGGTATTTGCTCGAATAAAGTGTGTCGGTGCAGTACATATGTTTTAATATATCTTTAAGTTTATTTTCTTTGCACATTTTTTAATCATGTTTATGTGTTTTTTATATCTTCACTTTCTTTGCTTATAGCTTAGTTGTAACACAATAAGTTTTTTTAATCTATTTCTTTATGTTTTTCTTTTTGATATATTAGTATTCTTCCATAAATGTTAGTTTAGCTTTATATAGCTTTATTCCGTTGTAATGCGCATGCCCAGTAAGCAACAATATATCTTTGTCCTGCTGGGATGTTTTGTAAAGCTTTGGTATTGTGTTTCTATTTCTGCCCTCATCCAAAATGGCCATACTGCTTGTGGGACTTCCCTTTGCCCTTAGATCGGCACTGAGTCGCTCTGCGCATGCGCGATGACGCGCGCAGCGTCATGACGTCATCAGGTTCCGATTTTTGGCGCGAAACGGCCCACAGGTAAGAGGGTATATAATGGATGTTATCACATTGTGTTTTATCCTTGAAAAAGAACGCTGTGACGTTCGAAACGCGTTGGATGGGTCTTTTGTCACATTAAAGTGTCCTTTTAATCATTTTTCGTTTTGGGTCCTTCCTGCTCCGTTTGTGCTGGTGCGCTTTTGGTCTCCTTTTTCCCTCAATGCTAGACCATTTGTCCTCGAATTATAGAGGTAAATAAGAATTTTAATCAGTTAGTGTTAGGACCTGTGAATTGGTCATACCTTGAAGTGGCTCGCAGGCTTATACGCTTTGGCCAAAGGGTTAACTAAATGGCCCTTTTTCAAGAGATATACTGCTGCGGCCAAGTTTATTCGAGCATTTGCCCGTTCTTGGCCGCAGCAGTAGCCTGGCGCGCGCCCGAGGGTGGTGACCTGCAGTGAGAGTCTGACATCGGCAGGTGCGGAGCAGGTTGAGGCCTTAGTGGCTGAGGATTGGCCGGTTGAGAAGCCGCTGTTGAGTTGAGGAGTACTGGAATTGGGCCTGCAGTAAGGCTGGACGAGTTGAGGCATGGTGGGAAGCTGGCAAGTTGACAGAAGATGATTTCTCCAGGTAGGGCGAGCGCAGGGTTTTTCACAACAAGAACATGTAAGAGATAAAAGACACACAATAGTGCGACCAATATAATATGGTTCTCTTGCTAGAGGTATATATGTGTCACTCCCACTCACAGATTAAATGATGGTTTAAAACATGTCAGAGAACCATGTGTGTGTGTATATATATATATATATATATATATATATATATATATATATATATATATATATATATATATATATATATATATATGTATATGTATATGTATATGTATATGTATATGTATATGTATATGTATATGGTTATGTATATATATATATATATATATATATATATATATATATATATATATATATGTACAGTGCTTTTTTTCTATATAAAAAAAAGGAGGGGGTGCCGGTACTCAAGGCCACAGACAGCTTTCCCGGGACCCAGGACTACAATGTTCATTGGCCCTTGGCTGTTCCCCCCTCCCCATTTTGGAGGCCTTGCGAGATCCCCTCCTCCATCTCTCACACCCCCACCTCTTTCTCCCCACCTCTCTTTCCCTACCTCCAACTCTCTCTCCCCCCTCACCTCTCCTTCCCCACACTAAATAACCCCCCTCCCCCAATACACATGAAGTCTCCCAATAAACATAATAAGTACCCCATCTCAGCAATACACATACTAACCCTGCAATACACATAATAAGTACCCCATCTCAGCAATACACATACTACCCTGCAATACACATAATAAGTACCCCATCTCAGTAATACACATACTAACCCTGCAATACACATACTAAGTACCCAATCTCAGCAATACACATACTAACCCTGCAATACACATAATAAGTACCCCGTCTCAGCAATACACACACTAACCCTGCAATACACATAATAAGTACCCCATCTCAGCAATACACATACTAACCCTGCAATACACATAATAAGTACCCCATCTCAGTAATACACATACTAACCCTGCAATACACATAATAAGTACCCAATCTCAGCAATACACATACTAACCCTGCAATACACATAATAAGTACCCCATCTCAGCAATACACATACTAACCCTGCAATACACATAAGTACCCCATCTCAGTAATACACATACTAACCCTGCAATACACATAAGTACCCCATCTCAGAAATACACATACTAACCCTGCAATACACATAAGTACCCCATCTCAGAAATACACATACTAACCCTGCAATACACATAAGTACCCCATCTCAGTAATACACATACTAACCCTGCAATACACATAATAACCCACCTCCCCCAATAACGAACACACTTATTGTAGAAACCTGTTGCTTGACACATACACCTAAACTTTTCTGTTCCCTACTGCCTCATTCTATTACTACAGCCATTACCAGCCTCGGAAAATAAAGGGGTGCTTATTATTCTGCCAATAGTTCTTCTGTATCAACTCCATTACTAAGGGGGAGGTTTACTATTAATAACTGTAAAAGTTGTGTGTATTAGAATAAAAAATCTATCATCTTTGTCACATACTGTAGTTGTCTGTTTCTACCTATAGTTTTTTTTTTTTACATGTACTTAGACATTATTGAAAGTTTTTTTTAGAGGGGGAGCAGAAAAAGAGGAGGTTAGGGGGAAAGGGGTATTTCGAGAGATACTTTACCTGGGGGAGAGATGGGGGGGGGGGCGAGGGCTCAATTGGTTCAGTCTGGTGCTACTCTGCTCAGACTTAGGCAGGGGCGGGGAGGGATTGGCCCCGCCCCCTCTGCAAGCAGGGGAAACAGAGGTGCTGGTATATATATATACATACTGTAGGCCGCAACCACATGTCTGCAGTTACACAACGAAAGCTGTTTGACAAGGAATTAAATCATTAACAGGGAAAGTTTCACCGCTAGGAAATTGTTTATTATTTACAGTATATTCGCTAGGAGTGTGGGCTCTTCATTTTTTGGTTTTATATGTGTGTTGGGATTTGGTTATCCATTGAAGAGCTGCCTCTCTCCCCCATCTATAACACTCCTTTTTGAGTCCTCATGTAGTGGTCTACTGGGTTACACCCAATGTATTTAGTTATTAGTCCTCCCTCATTTAATTATTTTTGTATGTGAGCACTACATTTATTTAACCTATTTGTATTATTTTTGTGCTGGTTTTATTACTGTATAAACTGATAATACTATATCGCGCAAGCGTAGGGACAGCCCAGGAAAGGTTGAGGCAGCCCCAGATAGCTTGCGCAGGCGCAGGACAGTGGAGGAAAAGCCCGCGAAGCCCTAGCCTACCAGGGAAGGCTCTAGGTAGGGACTACGAGTCCCAGGAGCCTCTGCGCGCCCCACGTGACACCAGGGAGCCAATAGGGCTTAGGAACTCCAGGCAGGCAAGTAGATACATTTTCCGCGCTGAACCCACGTTAGTCAGTTGGAGCCAGGGAGCTGTGAGGGAAGGAAGGGTGCGGGGAGCGAGTGCAGCTCCTGTACCCAGATAGGTACCCACACCCCAGGTAGGCCCCAACTCCCCACCAGATTAGTGGGTAATTGAGTAGGGACGGCCCAAGATAGGGACGCTGCCCTTAGTGATAGTGTGCTGTCTTGTCAGGGTCACGGCTGTCAGTGCCGTGAGGTCTGACAGGTAGGCGCAGTGTTAGTGCAGTACGTTAGCTGCAGGTAGCGAGTAGGCAGTAGCGCGTTATAGCTAGTGCTGCGAGTACTAATAGATAGTTAGTTAGAGTCAGGACCGGGTAGAGCTACGGGGACGGGATAGGCCATTAACCCCTTAGGGCCCAGGTAGGTTCTCATTCCCCAGCTTGTGGTTCTACAGGGACAGGCCCTAGGTTAGGGACCGTGTCACGTAGAGCCAGTGATAGACAGGGACACAGCGGCTGCTGCGCTCCACGAGAGTCGACTTGGGCTCAAGTCGGTACCCAGAGACAAGAGACTATCTCCAGGGTGGGATCGCCTCTGGGGGACCCCACGCAAGGATTCACCGGACCGGATCAGACGGGATCCCAGAACGACTGATCCTTTGCGAAGCTGTTGCTGCACCGAGCACCGGAGTGCTCGGCAGGTACTATACATATACAAGTGCACCAACGGGCCCTTAGTATAATAGTGACTGCGCAGTCACCCATTGCCTCTCTCTGCAAGAGTGCGGGATATTGGGTGGAGTTTCTATGGACACTGGGTGGGATCACCTGGTGTTGGGGAAGCGTCCTGCGCGAAGCCGTTTAGTGTCTCCTCTAGAGAGGGACACCTGTTATGGTGGTATTGATGTTACATGTTTGCACGTTAGTAAAAGACATTGGTTATTATACATACAGTGTATTTGATTATTGTATTTGTCCGGCGAGGAACTACTCCCCCTCTGGTGGGAGCCATCGCAGGTGGAGGCGCTGCATCGAGTAAGTGGTTACTCATAATATTATATTGCTCCAGGTTCCCCGTGGCGGAAGCTCAGCCCTCCTGCGAGGCAACAGGTAAAGCACCACACCTGGTAACACTATATGTTTCTCCGCACCCACAGTATAATCTGCGATTGGGGGGGGAAAACCCGTTACACTTGTATAGTTCATTTCACATTGAATGAAAATGTTCTGATTGACCATTTTCTCCCAACCCATCGGATTACATCAAGCCTGATATAAATAGACTATTGTCACACCCTTTTGGCAGACCCTGATGAAGTCGGCGTCATAGCCGATGAAATACGTAGGGCATACGTCATCACGTTGTTACCAGTGAATCCGCTGTTGGAGGATTCCCCTGGCATTTGAACAGTGAGATGGTGAGAGGTTCCAGGCTTCGGAGTCTTGCCCCTGAGGCGGTGCTGGGCTGACCATTCATCTCGGCTGCACTAATCAACGCATTTAAGTCTGTGTTATCTACGGGACTTCACGGCACCGCTCGACTCCCTGGAAACTACTCACCGTGCTTCAAGGTACTCCGGTGTGCATTACTGTGGTTAAGCGGACCATTCATATACACATCAGGTCTGCGAGACCTGCTCCCATTTACATACGGAGGTCCCAGGTGCCGGGCGCGTGGATAGCTCTGTTCCTGAATCGGCAATCTTTAGGACTCCCCTCCAGGAGCAGAGGGTTATAAACCATCTTACCTTTAAGAGGATTTGGATCTACCCAGTAGCCACCGGAGAGGTCATATACCTTGCACATCTCTCACTACCACACAGGAGTTATACAGGACTCTGGGGGTTAAATACAACTCACCTACAGTGTCGACACCATCAATTAATTCATGAATTAGAACTTTATACTTCCTCCGATACATTTAGCCCTCAAGGCTATAATTCATTTCTCTTAGTAGAGACTACAGCTTCACTGGTTCAACTTTTTTTATCTCTGTATCAATTTGTACCTTTATTGCTAGCGGACAGTTTGTCTTTATTTTAATAAATTGTTTATTATTTACTCTATATTTTCACTAGGAGT